>NW_027181678.1:17500-20000 GCF_028537555.1 Battus philenor | reverse complement strand
AGAGGAAGCAACCCGGCAAGTATAAGGGCCGAGTGCAGGGACGCGGTCCTGTGGGTCCTCGCAATCTTCTGCGCGAAGCCCCGCTGGACCGCGTCCAACTGCCTGCGGACCAGCAGCTTCCTAGCCGCCGGCGCCCATGCACTCGCTGCATACAAAATCGTCGGCTCCAGTACCGCCAGATACATCGTTCTGATCACCTCCGAGTTCAGACCCCAAGATACCTTCGCGGCTCTACACAGCTGACGATAGAGGCCCTGTGCCTTCTTGCTCACGTTCTTCACGTGAGTGTTGAACGTGAGCCTATCGTCAATTGTGAGGCCTAGTATCCGGACTTCCCCAGTCCGGCTAAGCGGCTCGCCCCCCATGCTCAGTAATGGGTAGTCGAACTTTTGCTTATTGGTAAGCACCATCACCTTTGTTTTGTGTGGTGCAAACCTCAGCTTGTTCCTGACTCCCCATTCATGAACATGGGCGAGAACGGCATTAGCCCGACTCGAGATGTCCTGGGCCTTCTGCCCCGAGAAGACCAGCACGACGTCGTCTGCGAACGCCTGGCAGTGTGTCCCGGTCTTTACCACCTCCTCCAAGAGAGGGTTAATGAGGAGGGTCCAGAAGGTTGGGCCGCCTACGGATCCCTGCACGCACCCCTTGGTGGTCTCTCTGGCCCACTCTGCCCCCGCGTACCGTACGGACACCTTGCGATTGCTAAGATAGCTGTCAGCAAGGCGCCGCAGATTCACGGGGCAGCGAGTTTCTGCCAGTCTGCACCGTATAGCAGGCCACCAGGCGTTATCGAAGGCTCCCTCTATGTCCAATGATACCAGCACTGCGATCTCCTTCTCCTTCAACCGAGTTCGCAGATGCTGGATCAGGACATACAGGGAGTCCTCGGTACACCTCTGCGGCATAAAGCCGTATTGGTGGCTGCTGACATACGGTGCAGTGTACCACCGGATCCTACGGACCATCATTTTTTCTAGGACCTTGCCGAAAATCGGCAAGAGTCCGATGGGCCTGTAGGATTTCGGGTGCGTGTAGTCCTCCTTGTCCGGCTTCCGCAACGCTACGACCACTGCCTCCTTCCATCTCGTGGGGAAGTGGGAAAGAGCGAGACACCGGTTGGAGAGCGCGAGGTACAGAACGGGGTCCACGGCGACGGCCGCTCGGCAGATGTCCGCGGTGAGTCCGTCAGAGCCAGGTGCCTTCTTGGCATTGAAGGTCGATACGGACCATCGGAGCTCCTCCATCGTAAACGGGGGATCACATGTTCCGTCATGGTCCCCCGAATTGACTTCATTGGCCTTTGCTCTTACAGTTCTGTGGTCCGCATTGTCCTTCCCGGGGTCATCCTCCGGGAAGAAAACCTCCGCCAGCAACCTGGCTGATCCCGCTGCGTCCAGCACTTTGCCTGACTGGACGAGGGGGACGTCCTCTCGCCTCACCTCCGTGCGACGCATCACACGGTGGATCCCGTCCCACATGGTCTCGCGATCCTGCCTCTCACAGAAACGCTTCCAGCTATGGGTCTGAGCGCGCCTCGCCTCGAGACGGTATGCCTCCTTCGCGTCGCAGTACTCGCGCCAGACCAGCTCCTTACGAGCCGGCCTCGCGGCCCTGATCCTTCTCTTCTTCCTCAGGACATCCGCCTTGAGGAGAGAGAGCTGTTCGGACCACCAGGGCAATTCCGTCCTCTTCCGCTTGGAGGCCTTCGGCAGGACCAACTCGCAAGCGTCCCTCACGGTTTCCACGTACCGACCGACCATGCTGTCCAACGCCCCCTCCTCGGTGATTTGATTCACCTCGGCAGACGTCAGGCAGCGATCCGATAGCAGCCGGGCGACAGTTCGATGGAACTCGCCCCAGTCTGCCCTACGGGTAGTGTACTGCCGTGTGGTCCGCTTGACGTCCGTGCCTCGGGAGTTAGGTTAGGTTAGGTTAGGTTAGGTTAGGTTAGGTTAGGTTAGGTTAGGTTAGGTTAGGTTAGGTTAGGTTAGGTTAGGTTAGGTTAGGTTAGGTTAGGTTAGGTTAGGTTAGGTTAGGTTAGGTTAGGTTAGGTTAGGTTAGGTTAGGTTAGGTTAGGTTAGGTTAGGTTAGGTTAGGTTAGGTTAGGT
This sequence comes from Battus philenor, assembly GCF_028537555.1. NCBI lineage: Eukaryota > Metazoa > Arthropoda > Insecta > Lepidoptera > Papilionidae > Battus > Battus philenor. The sequence continues at coordinate 17,889 of NW_027181678.1, read as the reverse complement.
TAGGTTAGGTTAGGTTAGGTTAGGTTAGGTTAGGTTAGGTTAGGTTAGGTTAGGTTAGGTTAGGTTAGGTTAGGTTAGGTTAGGTTAGGTTAGGTTAGGTTAGGTTAGGTTAGGTTAGGTTAGGTTAGGTTAGGTTAGGTTAGGTTAGGTTAGGTTAGGTTAGGTTAGGTTAGGTTAGGTTAGGTTAGGTTAGGTTAGGTTAGGTTAGGTTAGGTTAGGTTAGGTTAGGTTAGGTTAGGTTAGGTTAGGTTAGGTTAGGTTAGGTTAGGTTAGGTTAGGTTAGGTTAGGTTAGGTTAGGTTAGGTTAGGTTAGGTTAGGTTAGGTTAGGTTAGGTTAGGTTAGGTTAGGTTAGGTTAGGTTAGGTTAGGTTAGGTTAGGTTAGGTTAGG
>NW_027181678.1:5000-12500 GCF_028537555.1 Battus philenor | reverse complement strand
CTTGCGATTGCTAAGATAGCTGTCAGCAAGGCGCCGCAGATTCACGGGGCAGCGAGTTTCTGCCAGTCTGCACCGTATAGCAGGCCACCAGGCGTTATCGAAGGCTCCCTCTATGTCCAATGATACCAGCACTGCGATCTCCTTCTCCTTCAACCGAGTTCGCAGATGCTGGATCAGGACATACAGGGAGTCCTCGGTACACCTCTGCGGCATAAAGCCGTATTGGTGGCTGCTGACATACGGTGCAGTGTACCACCGGATCCTACGGACCATCATTTTTTCTAGGACCTTGCCGAAAATCGGCAAGAGTCCGATGGGCCTGTAGGATTTCGGGTGCGTGTAGTCCTCCTTGTCCGGCTTCCGCAACGCTACGACCACTGCCTCCGGTTAGGTTAGGTTAGGTTAGGTTAGGTTAGGTTAGGTTAGGTTAGGTTAGGTTAGGTTAGGTTAGGTTAGGTTAGGTTAGGTTAGGTTAGGTTAGGTTAGGTTAGGTTAGGTTAGGTTAGGTTAGGTTAGGTTAGGTTAGGTTAGGTTAGGTTAGGTTAGGTTAGGTTAGGTTAGGTTAGGTTAGGTTAGGTTAGGTTAGGTTAGGTTAGGTTAGGTTAGGTTAGGTTAGGTTAGGTTAGGTTAGGTTAGGTTAGGTTAGGTTAGGTTAGGTTAGGTTAGGTTAGGTTAGGTTAGGTTAGGTTAGGTTAGGTTAGGTTAGGTTAGGTTAGGTTAGGTTAGGTTAGGTTAGGTTAGGTTAGGTTAGGTTAGGTTAGGTTAGGTTAGGTTAGGTTAGGTTAGGTTAGGTTAGGTTAGGTTAGGTTAGGTTAGGTTAGGTTAGGTTAGGTTAGGTTAGGTTAGGTTAGGTTAGGTTAGGTTAGGTTAGGTTAGGTTAGGTTAGGTTAGGTTAGGTTAGGTTAGGTTAGGTTAGGTTAGGTTAGGTTAGGTTAGGTTAGGTTAGGTTAGGTTAGGTTAGGTTAGGTTAGGTTAGGTTAGGTTAGGTTAGGTTAGGTTAGGTTAGGTTAGGTTAGGTTAGGTTAGGTTAGGTTAGGTTAGGTTAGGTTAGGTTAGGTTAGGTTAGGTTAGGTTAGGTTAGGTTAGGTTAGGTTAGGTTAGGTTTTTTTTTTTTTTTTTTTTTTTTTTTTTTTTTTTTATGACCCCCGCTATTGGGGGTCTCTCGTACCCCTATCTTTTTGTGGGACAGGGTCTTTTGTTACAGTAATTTTTTCACATATATTTTTTTTTTATTTTCATACTCATCAGTCTTTCATCACATATTCTTTTAGTCTGTCTTTCATGCTATATTTCTTTCTTTTGTGCCCTTCTATACTACTCTTCTTTCATCCCTTTTTTTATTTTGTATATCTTATTTTCTAGGTATCACATATTTGCACATTTATTATTTATTTTATAACAGTCTTTTATCTTATACCTAGGTTTTATTTATTTCTATAATCTTTTTAACTATTGTTTTACAATAATATACAAAATCCTGCCTAGTAGCTTTATCGCCTATCAGGGAGGGTATCGTGTCTTCTTTGACCTGAACACCAGACCGGCACTCGAAGTCGAGCCGGAGTCCCCCGAATGCGGGACACCGGGCCACAAGGTGGATCACGGTCTGGCCCACGCCCGGTTCACAGAAGCACGAGGGGTCCTCCTTGAGCTTGAACCTATGAAGGTACTCAGAGAACCCCCCGTGCCCCGTGAAGAGCTGGGCCGAGACCGCGTCCACCTCGATGCTGCGGAGCACGCGGTAGGCTGAGACGGCGTCCGGGAAAAACATCCTCGTTACCGAAGCCAGGTTAGGTTAGGTTAGGTTAGGTTAGGTTAGGTTAGGTTAGGTTAGGTTAGGTTAGGTTAGGTTAGGTTAGGTTAGGTTAGGTTAGGTTAGGTTAGGTTAGGTTAGGTTAGGTTAGGTTAGGTTAGGTTAGGTTAGGTTAGGTTAGGTTAGGTTAGGTTAGGTTAGGTTAGGTTAGGTTAGGTTAGGTTAGGTTAGGTTAGGTTAGGTTAGGTTAGGTTAGGTTAGGTTAGGTTAGGTTAGGTTAGGTTAGGTTAGGTTAGGTTAGGTTAGGTTAGGTTAGGTTAGGTTAGGTTAGGTTAGGTTAGGTTAGGTTAGGTTAGGTTAGGTTAGGTTAGGTTAGGTTAGGTTAGGTTAGGTTAGGTTAGGTTAGGTTAGGTTAGGTTAGGTTAGGTTAGGTTAGGTTAGGTTAGGTTAGGTTAGGTTAGGTTAGGTTAGGTTAGGTTAGGTTAGGTTAGGTTAGGTTAGGTTAGGTTAGGTTAGGTTAGGTTAGGTTAGGTTAGGTTAGGTTAGGTTAGGTTAGGTTAGGTTAGGTTAGGTTAGGTTAGGTTAGGTTAGGTTAGGTTAGGTTAGGTTAGGTTAGGTTAGGTTAGGTTAGGTTAGGTTAGGTTAGGTTAGGTTAGGTTAGGTTAGGTTAGGTTAGGTTAGGTTAGGTTAGGTTAGGTTAGGTTAGGTTAGGTTAGGTTAGGTTAGGTTAGGTTAGGTTAGGTTAGGTTAGGTTAGGTTAGGTTAGGTTAGGTTAGGTTAGGTTAGGTTAGGTTAGGTTAGGTTAGGTTAGGTTAGGTTAGGTTAGGTTAGGTTAGGTTAGGTTAGGTTAGGTTAGGTTAGGTTAGGTTAGGTTAGGTTAGGTTAGGTTAGGTTAGGTTAGGTTAGGTTAGGTTAGGTTAGGTTAGGTTAGGTTAGGTTAGGTTAGGTTAGGTTAGGTTAGGTTAGGTTAGGTTAGGTTAGGTTAGGTTAGGTTAGGTTAGGTTAGGTTAGGTTAGGTTAGGTTAGGTTAGGTTAGGTTAGGTTAGGTTAGGTTAGGTTAGGTTAGGTTAGGTTAGGTTAGGTTAGGTTAGGTTAGGTTAGGTTAGGTTAGGTTAGGTTAGGTTAGGTTAGGTTAGGTTAGGTTAGGTTAGGTTAGGTTAGGTTAGGTTAGGTTAGGTTAGGTTAGGTTAGGTTAGGTTAGGTTAGGTTAGGTTAGGTTAGGTTAGGTTAGGTTAGGTTAGGTTAGGTTAGGTTAGGTTAGGTTAGGTTAGGTTAGGTTAGGTTAGGTTAGGTTAGGTTAGGTTAGGTTAGGTTAGGTTAGGTTAGGTTAGGTTAGGTTAGGTTAGGTTAGGTTAGGTTAGGTTAGGTTAGGTTAGGTTAGGTTAGGTTAGGTTAGGTTAGGTTAGGTTAGGTTAGGTTAGGTTAGGTTAGGTTAGGTTAGGTTAGGTTAGGTTAGGTTAGGTTAGGTTAGGTTAGGTTAGGTTAGGTTAGGTTAGGTTAGGTTAGGTTAGGTTAGGTTAGGTTAGGTTAGGTTAGGTTAGGTTAGGTTAGGTTAGGTTAGGTTAGGTTAGGTTAGGTTAGGTTAGGTTAGGTTAGGTTAGGTTAGGTTAGGTTAGGTTAGGTTAGGTTAGGTTAGGTTAGGTTAGGTTAGGTTAGGTTAGGTTAGGTTAGGTTAGGTTAGGTTAGGTTAGGTTAGGTTAGGTTAGGTTAGGTTAGGTTAGGTTAGGTTAGGTTAGGTTAGGTTAGGTTAGGTTAGGTTAGGTTAGGTTAGGTTAGGTTAGGTTAGGTTAGGTTAGGTTAGGTTAGGTTAGGTTAGGTTAGGTTAGGTTAGGTTAGGTTAGGTTAGGTTAGGTTAGGTTAGGTTAGGTTAGGTTAGGTTAGGTTAGGTTAGGTTAGGTTAGGTTAGGTTAGGTTAGGTTAGGTTAGGTTAGGTTAGGTTAGGTTAGGTTAGGTTAGGTTAGGTTAGGTTAGGTTAGGTTAGGTTAGGTTAGGTTAGGTTAGGTTAGGTTAGGTTAGGTTAGGTTAGGTTAGGTTAGGTTAGGTTAGGTTAGGTTAGGTTAGGTTAGGTTAGGTTAGGTTAGGTTAGGTTAGGTTAGGTTAGGTTAGGTTAGGTTAGGTTAGGTTAGGTTAGGTTAGGTTAGGTTAGGTTAGGTTAGGTTAGGTTAGGTTAGGTTAGGTTAGGTTAGGTTAGGTTAGGTTAGGTTAGGTTAGGTTAGGTTAGGTTAGGTTAGGTTAGGTTAGGTTAGGTTAGGTTAGGTTAGGTTAGGTTAGGTTAGGTTAGGTTAGGTTAGGTTAGGTTAGGTTAGGTTAGGTTAGGTTAGGTTAGGTTAGGTTAGGTTAGGTTAGGTTAGGTTAGGTTAGGTTAGGTTAGGTTAGGTTAGGTTAGGTTAGGTTAGGTTAGGTTAGGTTAGGTTAGGTTAGGTTAGGTTAGGTTAGGTTAGGTTAGGTTAGGTTAGGTTAGGTTAGGTTAGGTTAGGTTAGGTTAGGTTAGGTTAGGTTAGGTTAGGTTAGGTTAGGTTAGGTTAGGTTAGGTTAGGTTAGGTTAGGTTAGGTTAGGTTAGGTTAGGTTAGGTTAGGTTAGGTTAGGTTAGGTTAGGTTAGGTTAGGTTAGGTTAGGTTAGGTTAGGTTAGGTTAGGTTAGGTTAGGTTAGGTTAGGTTAGGTTAGGTTAGGTTAGGTTAGGTTAGGTTAGGTTAGGTTAGGTTAGGTTAGGTTAGGTTAGGTTAGGTTAGGTTAGGTTAGGTTAGGTTAGGTTAGGTTAGGTTAGGTTAGGTTAGGTTAGGTTAGGTTAGGTTAGGTTAGGTTAGGTTAGGTTAGGTTAGGTTAGGTTAGGTTAGGTTAGGTTAGGTTAGGTTAGGTTAGGTTAGGTTAGGTTAGGTTAGGTTAGGTTAGGTTAGGTTAGGTTAGGTTAGGTTAGGTTAGGTTAGGTTAGGTTAGGTTAGGTTAGGTTAGGTTAGGTTAGGTTAGGTTAGGTTAGGTTAGGTTAGGTTAGGTTAGGTTAGGTTAGGTTAGGTTAGGTTAGGTTAGGTTAGGTTAGGTTAGGTTAGGTTAGGTTAGGTTAGGTTAGGTTAGGTTAGGTTAGGTTAGGTTAGGTTAGGTTAGGTTAGGTTAGGTTAGGTTAGGTTAGGTTAGGTTAGGTTAGGTTAGGTTAGGTTAGGTTAGGTTAGGTTAGGTTAGGTTAGGTTAGGTTAGGTTAGGTTAGGTTAGGTTAGGTTAGGTTAGGTTAGGTTAGGTTAGGTTAGGTTAGGTTAGGTTAGGTTAGGTTAGGTTAGGTTAGGTTAGGTTAGGTTAGGTTAGGTTAGGTTAGGTTAGGTTAGGTTAGGTTAGGTTAGGTTAGGTTAGGTTAGGTTAGGTTAGGTTAGGTTAGGTTAGGTTAGGTTAGGTTAGGTTAGGTTAGGTTAGGTTAGGTTAGGTTAGGTTAGGTTAGGTTAGGTTAGGTTAGGTTAGGTTAGGTTAGGTTAGGTTAGGTTAGGTTAGGTTAGGTTAGGTTAGGTTAGGTTAGGTTAGGTTAGGTTAGGTTAGGTTAGGTTAGGTTAGGTTAGGTTAGGTTAGGTTAGGTTAGGTTAGGTTAGGTTAGGTTAGGTTAGGTTAGGTTAGGTTAGGTTAGGTTAGGTTAGGTTAGGTTAGGTTAGGTTAGGTTAGGTTAGGTTAGGTTAGGTTAGGTTAGGTTAGGTTAGGTTAGGTTAGGTTAGGTTAGGTTAGGTTAGGTTAGGTTAGGTTAGGTTAGGTTAGGTTAGGTTAGGTTAGGTTAGGTTAGGTTAGGTTAGGTTAGGTTAGGTTAGGTTAGGTTAGGTTAGGTTAGGTTAGGTTAGGTTAGGTTAGGTTAGGTTAGGTTAGGTTAGGTTAGGTTAGGTTAGGTTAGGTTAGGTTAGGTTAGGTTAGGTTAGGTTAGGTTAGGTTAGGTTAGGTTAGGTTAGGTTAGGTTAGGTTAGGTTAGGTTAGGTTAGGTTAGGTTAGGTTAGGTTAGGTTAGGTTAGGTTAGGTTAGGTTAGGTTAGGTTAGGTTAGGTTAGGTTAGGTTAGGTTAGGTTAGGTTAGGTTAGGTTAGGTTAGGTTAGGTTAGGTTAGGTTAGGTTAGGTTAGGTTAGGTTAGGTTAGGTTAGGTTAGGTTAGGTTAGGTTAGGTTAGGTTAGGTTAGGTTAGGTTAGGTTAGGTTAGGTTAGGTTAGGTTAGGTTAGGTTAGGTTAGGTTAGGTTAGGTTAGGTTAGGTTAGGTTAGGTTAGGTTAGGTTAGGTTAGGTTAGGTTAGGTTAGGTTAGGTTAGGTTAGGTTAGGTTAGGTTAGGTTAGGTTAGGTTAGGTTAGGTTAGGTTAGGTTAGGTTAGGTTAGGTTAGGTTAGGTTAGGTTAGGTTAGGTTAGGTTAGGTTAGGTTAGGTTAGGTTAGGTTAGGTTAGGTTAGGTTAGGTTAGGTTAGGTTAGGTTAGGTTAGGTTAGGTTAGGTTAGGTTAGGTTAGGTTAGGTTAGGTTAGGTTAGGTTAGGTTAGGTTAGGTTAGGTTAGGTTAGGTTAGGTTAGGTTAGGTTAGGTTAGGTTAGGTTAGGTTAGGTTAGGTTAGGTTAGGTTAGGTTAGGTTAGGTTAGGTTAGGTTAGGTTAGGTTAGGTTAGGTTAGGTTAGGTTAGGTTAGGTTAGGTTAGGTTAGGTTAGGTTAGGTTAGGTTAGGTTAGGTTAGGTTAGGTTAGGTTAGGTTAGGTTAGGTTAGGTTAGGTTAGGTTAGGTTAGGTTAGGTTAGGTTAGGTTAGGTTAGGTTAGGTTAGGTTAGGTTAGGTTAGGTTAGGTTAGGTTAGGTTAGGTTAGGTTAGGTTAGGTTAGGTTAGGTTAGGTTAGGTTAGGTTAGGTTAGGTTAGGTTAGGTTAGGTTAGGTTAGGTTAGGTTAGGTTAGGTTAGGTTAGGTTAGGTTAGGTTAGGTTAGGTTAGGTTAGGTTAGGTTAGGTTAGGTTAGGTTAGGTTAGGTTAGGTTAGGTTAGGTTAGGTTAGGTTAGGTTAGGTTAGGTTAGGTTAGGTTAGGTTAGGTTAGGTTAGGTTAGGTTAGGTTAGGTTAGGTTAGGTTAGGTTAGGTTAGGTTAGGTTAGGTTAGGTTAGGTTAGGTTAGGTTAGGTTAGGTTAGGTTAGGTTAGGTTAGGTTAGGTTAGGTTAGGTTAGGTTAGGTTAGGTTAGGTTAGGTTAGGTTAGGTTAGGTTAGGTTAGGTTAGGTTAGGTTAGGTTAGGTTAGGTTAGGTTAGGTTAGGTTAGGTTAGGTTAGGTTAGGTTAGGTTAGGTTAGGTTAGGTTAGGTTAGGTTAGGTTAGGTTAGGTTAGGTTAGGTTAGGTTAGGTTAGGTTAGGTTAGGTTAGGTTAGGTTAGGTTAGGTTAGGTTAGGTTAGGTTAGGTTAGGTTAGGTTAGGTTAGGTTAGGTTAGGTTAGGTTAGGTTAGGTTAGGTTAGGTTAGGTTAGGTTAGGTTAGGTTAGGTTAGGTTAGGTTAGGTTAGGTTAGGTTAGGTTAGGTTAGGTTAGGTTAGGTTAGGTTAGGTTAGGTTAGGTTAGGTTAGGTTAGGTTAGGTTAGGTTAGGTTAGGTTAGGTTAGGTTAGGTTAGGTTAGGTTAGGTTAGGTTAGGTTAGGTTAGGTTAGGTTAGGTTAGGTTAGGTTAGGTTAGGTTAGGTTAGGTTAGGTTAGGTTAGGTTAGGTTAGGTTAGGTTAGGTTAGGTTAGGTTAGGTTAGGTTAGGTTAGGTTAGGTTAGGTTAGGTTAGGTTAGGTTAGGTTAGGTTAGGTTAGG
>NW_027181677.1:14916648-14918790 GCF_028537555.1 Battus philenor | reverse complement strand
CTACACGCACCCGAAATCCTACAGGCCCATCGGACTCTTGCCGATTCTCGGCAAGGTCCTTGAGAAAATGATGGTCCGTAGGATCCGGTGGTACACTGCACCGTATATCAGTAGCCACCAATACGGCTTCATGCCGCAGAGGTGTACCGAAGACTCCCTGTATGACCTGATCCAGCATCTGCGAACCCGGCTGAAGGAGAAGGAGATCGCAGTGCTGGTATCATTGGACATAGAGGGAGCCTTCGATAACGCCTGGTGGCCTGCTATACGGTGCAGACTGGCAGAGACTCGCTGCCCCGCGAATCTGCGGCGTCTTGTTGACAGCTATTTTAGCGATCGCAAGGTGTCCGTACGGTACGCGGGGGCAGAGTGGGCCAGAGAGACCACCAAGGGGTGCGTGCAGGGATCCGTAGGCGGCCCAACCTTCTGGACCCTCCTCATCAACCCTCTCCTGGAGGAGGTGGCAAAGACCGGGACACACTGCCAGGCGTTCGCAGATGACGTCGTGCTGGTCTTCTCGGGGCAGAAGGCCCAGGACATCTCGAGTCGGGCCAACGCCGTTCTCGCCCATGTTCATGAGTGGGGGGTCAGGAATAAGCTGAGGTTCGCACCACACAAAACCAAGGTGATGGTGCTAACCAACAAGCTAAAGTTCGACTACCCATTACTGAGCATGGGAGGTGAGCCGCTTGGACGGACTGGGGAGGTCCGGATACTAGGCCTCACAGTTGACGATAGGCTCACGTTCAACAGTCACGTGAAGAACGTGAGCAAGAAGGCACAGGGCCTCTATCGTCAGCTGTGCAGGGCTGCGAAGGTATCTTGGGGTCTGAACTCGGAGGTGATCAGAACGATGTATCTGGCGGTGCTGGAGCCGACGATTTTGTATGCAGCGAGTGCATGGGCGCCGGCGGCTAGGAAGCTGCTGGTCCGCAGGCAGTTGGGCGCGGTCCAGCGGGGCTTTGCGCAGAAGATCGCGAGGACCCACAGGACCGCGTCCCTGCACTCGGCCCTTATACTTGCCGGGTTGCTTCCCCTGGACCTTCGGGTCCAAGAAGCAGCCCGCTTATTTGAAATAAGAAAGGGTCATTCCCGGCAGGTGGTAAAGGACCGAGACCTGGAGGTACCGGTCAGCTACCTGAGACTACCACACCCGTCTGGTCAAGTTGGTGTGGAGTTCTCCTGTCTGGGGGAAAGTGCGGAGGAAGTCCGACTTGCCACCGCGGCTGCCGATCTGGTAATTTATACCGACGGCAGCCGCATAGAGGATAAGGTGGGTGCGGCGTTCTGCGTCAAGCGGGGCGCCGTAGAGTCATACACAAAGAAACTCAAGTTGGGCAACTTCTGCACCGTATACCAGGCAGAGCTGCTGGCTCTAGCTGAGGCAACAGGGTACGCGGCCGGCGAGTCGGCGCAAGTCTGTGCCGTACTGAGCGACTCGCGGTCCGCTCTCGAAACTGTCGCAAGATCGGACACCCTCCATCCCTTAGCGTTAAGAGTGAAGGAGAATGTAATGAAAGCGAGAGAGAAAGGGAAGGATGTAAGGTTGTTCTGGGTGAAAGCGCACGCGGGGATGGAGGGGAACGAGAGGGCGGACCAGCTGGCCAAGGAAGCGGCCCTGAAGAGTAAAAGACGACCAGAGTACGAGAGATGCCCTGTTTCATTCGTCAAGCGGCAACTGAGACTGGAGTCGCTCGACGAATGGAACAGGAGGTATGTGGAAGGAACGACGGCTTCGGTAACGAGGATGTTTTTCCCGGACGCCGTCTCAGCCTACCGCGTGCTCCGCAGCATCGAGGTGGACGCGGTCTCGGCCCAGCTCTTCACGGGGCACGGGGGGTTCTCTGAGTACCTTCATAGGTTCAAGCTCAAGGAGGACCCCTCGTGCTTCTGTGAACCGGGCGTGGACCAGACCGTGATCCACCTTGTGGCCCGGTGTCCCGCATTCGGGGGACTCCGGTTCGGCTTCGAGTGCCGGTCTGGGGTTCAAATCAGGGAGGAGTCAATAGCCTCCCTGATAGGCGGAGAATACCAGCAAGATTTCATAACCCTCTGCAAAGAAATAGTTAAAAGAACAATAGAAATAAATAAAAGACAAACATAAGTAAGTAACAAAGCGACAATAAAATGGGAAAAAATTAA